>NW_026892609.1:427500-435000 GCF_033815535.1 Pezoporus flaviventris | reverse complement strand
GACGGGGAGCGCAGACGAGACCGGCCCGCCGGGGGCCCTCTCCGACGCGACCCGAAAGGCCTCATCGATCGGTCGGGGGAAGACAGGAAAGGCGAGACAAGATGCCCGTAAAAGGCCTCCCACGGTAGGCCAGAACGCTGGTCCGGAGACAGCAGGGCAGCCCGAGCCCAATCCGTGGGGACCCTACTCGGGGCCGGGTGCTCAAAAGGACGACGAGAGCTCCCGCGAGCCACTCTTAATCCCCAGCCATCGTGGTTTTGCTTTCCCGCTCCGCGGGCTCCAGCTTTAACGCCGGCAAAAGAACGAGAAAAGGGCGAAAAGGAGAGCGAAGAGACAGAAGGGAAAAGAAGTGGGGGGGGGGGGGGGGGGAAGGGGAAGAGGTGCCGCCACCTCGTCACAACCACCGGGCCCATAGGCAATTGCAAGCAAGAGCCGGAACGCTGCTAAGGCATCTCTGCGCCGGGACGTACCGACGGGCTCGCCCGCCCGTGCCATCATCGGAGGAGCCCTCGCTCAAACTTCACCGACCGGGCGGGGAGAAAAATCGACCTGGGGATCGAGTCCCGCCACGGTCTTCTTCCAGCGTTCGAGTGCCGGCCTCCGCCGCCGGTTTTTTTTGCCCTCACCCCGCGGGAGGGACGAACGAGCCACCTCGGGAAGCGCCGCTCGCTAGCGCTGCTGCGGAGACGAGCCACTACTCGCTCCCATAAAACGGATAGAAACGACTCCTCCCGCGCCGCCACGCAACACCAGAATCTAGGCTCACCCAAGTGGCGAGCAACCGACGAGTAATATTACGAGGATGCAAATGAAGGCATAAAGAGAGGGCCACCCACTCCGCCGGCTCCGGAAGCGGCGCGCCTGACAAGTCCGTTGCAGCACCTCGGAAACGCCACAGTGTCTGAAAAGAGGCGAAAATCACCCCAGCGGCGGCGCGAGTTACTCGCCAGATACTCGCGAGGTACTCTCGAGGTACGCCCGAGGTACTCTCGAGGTACGTGAGAGGTACGCGAGAAGTACGCGAGAGGTACGCGAGTACGCGAGAGGTACGCGCGAGGTACGCCCGAGGTACTCGCCAGGTACGCGAGAGGTACGGGCGAGGTACTCCCGAGGTACGCCCGAGGTACGCGCGAAGTAAGTAGGCGAGAGGTACGCCCGAGGTACGCCCGAGGTACGCCCGAGGTACTCCCGAGGTATGCGCGAGGTACGCCCGAGGTACGCCCCAGGTACACGCGAAGTAGGCGCGGGGTACTCCCGAGGTACGCCCGAGGTACTCCCGAGGTACCCGCGACGTACGCGCGAAGTAGGCGAGAGGTACGCGCGAGGTACTCCCGAGGTGCGCCCAAGGTACGCGCGAGGTATTCCCGAGGTACGCCCGAGGTACGCGCGAAGTAGGCGAGAGGTACTCGCGAGGTGCTCGCGAGGTGCTCCCGATGTACTCCCGAGGTGCGCGTGAGGTACTCGGCTCTCCCGTTACCGGCGGTGGCAGCACTGGGCGAGCCGCAGCCGCTGGGTCTGTCGAGGTACCGCCGCCCCCTGTCGCGCCCCGTCCCGTCCCCGGGCCCCGCTCCGCTCGGGGCCGGCCGGCGGACGCCGCCGCCGCCACACGCGGGTGCCCCGTGCAGAGCGGAGCAGCGGGGCCGCGGCCGCTCTCCCCCCACTCCGCAGCCGCCCGGCAGCCGCCACCCCCGAGCTCCTGATCTGAGTCACCTCGTTGATGTCCTTTACAGGACGTAATAGCTACTTCTTCAGGTAGCTGAACAGCTTCCAGTAATTGTAGAATTTCTGTAGCATGTTTAATCTGTTTCCTTTGCGTGTTCAAAAGTCCTCCTTTCTTCCAGGGATCAGCATGTGCATGTACCACACCAAATGCGTATTTAGGATCAGTCCAAATATTCTTCCTTTTCTCTTTAGCCAGTTCCAGGGCTCTCGTTAACGCTATTATTTCTGCCTTCTGGGCAGAGATATTCGCAGGTAAAGGTTTAGCTTCTATTACCTGTGAAGTGGTGGTAATGGCATATCCTGCCTTTCCTTTACCATTTCTCATGAAGCTACTACCATCAGTAAACCGAGAATCAGCATCTTCCAGAAGTTTTTCTTTTAAGTCAGGTTCTTTCCAGTGTGCCAAAATGCACCCAAAGGACTCTTTCTCAAGATCTCTTCACTCTGCTGATTTTCCATCCTCGGTCTCACACACGCAGACGCAGACAGACACACGAACGGGATCCCACAGACACATTGTTACATTAATTGCAACAATGTATTCTAGTTCAGAGTTCCATTTTTAGGCCATTTTCCCTGATCTTCCAAAGTATACAATGTTTCTACATTCTGCTGATTTTCCATCCTCGGTCTCAGGCACACAGACACAGACAGACACAGGAACGGGATCCCGCAGACAAACTGTTACATTAATTGCAACAAGGTATTCTAGTCCGGTCCTTCTTTCCAGTGCGCCAAAATGCACCCGAAGGACTCTTTGTCAAGATCTTTTCACTCTGCTGATTTTCCATCCTCGGTCTCACACACGCAGACGCAGACAGACGCAGGAACGGGATCCTACAGACAAACTGTTACATTAATTGCAACAATTTATTCTAGTTCAGAGCTCCATTTGTAGGCCATTTTCCCTGATCTTCCAAAGTATACAATGTTTCTTCACTCTGCTGATTTTCCATCCTCGGTCTCAGGCACACAGACACAGACAGACACAGGAACGGGATCCCGCAGACAAACTGTTACATTAATTGCAACAAGGTATTCTAGTCCGGTCCTTCTTTCCAGTGCGCCAAAATGCACCCGAAGGACTCTTTGTCAAGATCTTTTCACTCTGCTGATTTTCCATCCTCGGTCTCACACACGCAGACGCAGACAGACGCAGGAACGGGATCCTACAGACAAACTGTTACATTAATTGCAACAATTTATTCTAGTTCAGAGCTCCATTTTTAGGCCATTTTCCCTGATCTTCCAAAGTATACAATGTTTCTTCACTCTGCTGATTTTCCATCATCTGTCTCAGGCACACAGACACAGACAGACACAGCAACGGGATCCCGCAGACAAACTGCTACATTAATTGCAACAATGTATTCTAGTTCAGAGTTCCATTTTCCCTGATCTTCCAAAGTATACAATGTTTCTCCACTCTGCTGATTTTCCATCATCGGTCTCAGGCACACAGACGCAGACAGACGCAGGAACGGGATCCCACAGACAAACTGTTACATTAATTGCAACAAGGTATTCTAGTTCAGAGCTCCATTTTTAGGCCATTTTCCCTGATCTTCCAAAGTGTACAATGTTTCTTCATTCTGCTGATTTTCCATCCTCGGTCTCAGGCACACAGACACAGACAGGCACAGGAACGGGATCCCGCAGACAAACTGTTACATTAATTGCAACAAGGTATTCTAGTCCGGTCCTTCTTTCCAGTGTGCCAAAATGCACCCGAAGGACTCTTTGTCAAGATCTCTTCACTCTGCTGATTTTCCATCCTCGGTCTCACACACGCAGACGCAGACAGACGCAGGAACGGGATCCCACAGACAAACTGTTACATTAATTGCAACAATTTATTCTAGTTCAGAGCTCCATTTTTAGGCCATTTTCCCTGATCTTCCAAAGTATACAATGTTTCTTCACTCTGCTGATTTTCCATCATCTGTCTCAGGCACACAGACACAGACAGACACAGGAACGGGATCCCGCAGACAAACTGTTACATTAATTGCAACAAGGTATTCTAGTCCGGTCCTTCTTTCCAGTGTGCCAAAATGCACCCGAAGGACTCTTTGTCAAGATCTCTTCACTCTGCTGATTTTCCATCCTCGGTCTCACACACGCAGACGCAGACAGACGCAGGAACGGGATCCCAGAGACAAACGGTTACATTAATTGCAACAATGTATTCTAATTCAGAGCTCCATTTTTAGGCCATTTTCCCTGATCTTCCAAAGTATACAATGTTTCTTCACTCTGCTGATTTTCCATCCTCGGTCTCAGGCACACAGACACAGACAGACGCAGGAACGGGATCCCGCAGACAAACTGTTACATTAATTGCAACAAGGTATTCCAGTCCGGAGCTCCATTTTTAGGCCATTTTCCCTGATCTTCCAAAGTATACAATGTTTCTTCACTCTGCTGATTTTCCATCCTCGGTCTCAGGCACACAGACACAGACAGACGCAGGAACGGGATCCCGCAGACAAACTGTTACATTAATTGCAACAAGGTATTCCAGTCCGGTCCTTCTTTCCAGTGTGCCAAAATGCACCCGAAGGACTCTTTCTCAAGATCTCTTCACTCTGCTGATTTTCCATCCTCGGTCTCACACACAGAGACACACGAACGGGATCCCACATTAAAATCCAAAACCTTTCCTACAAGACGCCCACTGCGTCTCCCAGGACGCAAACCACTCCGGGGACACACTTGCCAACAAAGTTTTCAAGCTGACAAGCAGGTATTCTTGATTGCGGCGCCGGGAGATACGGGCTCCTCGTAACGTGTGTCTCTCAATTGCCACACAAGCCGTCCTTTTCTAGCCACTGGGCATACATACCTATTCACGAGGCTACGTATGGGTGACATAATTTTCCAGGAGGTTCCCCGCCTGCGTGCAGAATTGTGGTGGTGGTGGTGGTCTCTGAGGATCGTTTACTTCTTCCAACGATCTTCATCACTTCTTTCAGCCTTTGAAGCACGCGCAGTAGATGCTCACATCAGTTTAATTGGCTCGTTAGCACCAGAGAGAGACATAATAATCCTCCTATCCTCCTACTTATCAGGTAGTTGAACTGTAGCCCACCCTGGACACCTGCGGTTCCCAGATACTCCTTATCCCCGTGTCCTGTTCTTCTAAACTTTTACTTACAACTATGTCAACTGCAACGATTTCTCTTGTGAGAATTCTGTTCTCTAAGCTGTAGTCTATTTTTTTTCTCTCTGCGTCATGCACCTCAGTGATTTTCCGTTGCTGCTGTTACAAAGCCATCAAACTTAACATGACCCGAAACTGATTCTAAAGGTTTCTGTATTCCATCGTGGGATTTTGCGCCCCCTTGTCTCAGGACCGGGCGGGCAGAGGCGGCGGCCCAGGTCCCGGCGCTCGCCAGACTTTTTTGTTCCGTGGGGGCTTGGGGATTTCGTTGTTTCTTTGGTTTCGCGTGTCCGTCTGCCGACACACAGCCCACCACCCCCTCCCGCCGCGAAAAACACGTCTCTGGCTGGCGGGGGACGGGACGGGACGGGACGGGACGGGACGGGACGGACGGACACTGGCACTGCACCAGCTACTGAGAAAATAGGCTGCGACTGCTGAACCCAGGACGCGCTGAAATACAGCAGCCGAGGCACCCGGGGGTTCTGCAGATGCCGGGGCGCCCACCACCTCCTCCCCCCACCCCGCTCCGAGGCGCCTCCCCCAGCCTCCTCCCTCCGCAACGGGCTGGGAAGAGATTGCAAAGACGTTCTTCTGGTTGTGGTTTTGGGGAAATGTGTCTGAAACTTCGGAGAAGAGATGAAGATAGCGTGGTTGAGGGTAGAAGGGAGGATTATGTTGCTCTTGGTGACCATCCAAACAGGGTACCCCACTAGTGATGTTCTCGTGTGTGAGGACGGAGGCACGGACCCAGACTTAGAGTGCAAGCTGGATCATCGTTTATTGAACAGATGACACGATATTTATATGCTTCCAAGCAATTAGCCAAGCACTTCTGTGTTTGCCTTGCGATTACATCAGGTGAAAGGTCTACCAGATTTTCCTATCGACATCCTTTCCGGTTCCGCCGTCCTTGTTCCTTGCCAGTTCCAACATCTTCCAAATACCAGTCAGGGACAGGTCACTCTTAATTACCTACTCTAGTTCCCGTGGTCACTCTAATTGCCAGTCTTTGATACATTCCAACACCACCACCCCCCCCCCCCACACCCCCCCCACACACACCCCCAGTTTCTCTTGTTTAGGTAAGGAGGAGGATGTGCTGCAGAGCAGGGCTTGCCTCTGCAGCACGGGAGTGAGAGGACAAGGCAGGTCCCTCGTTCCGGGGCTGGCTGCAGGGTGTGATCGTGGGTGTGCAGCCAGGGGTGCCCAGCGGTGTCCTGGCGAGCAGGGTCCCTGCAGTCCAGGGGCCGTGTGCCGGGGCAGGGACTCCTCCACCTGCCAGGGTCGGTCAGCGCTCAGCCTGCCTGGGAGCTCCCCAAGGTGCTCGAGGAAGCTGAGGGGGAAGCAAGAACCCCTGGCCGGCAAGGAAAAGCCGCCTTGCCTCTAGGACTACCGAGAGGGAGCAGAGTCGGGCAGAGAGCAGGAGCTCCCGGCAGGGACAGCTCCAAGAAACAGAGACACGGGCCACCCCGTCCCCACTACCGGGCCCTAGGCAAGCCCAAGCGAGAGACAGACGCCGGCCGCTAAGGCATCTCTGCGCCGGGACGTACCGAGACAGAAACGCAGTCGGTAACAGAAACTGTCCGCGCTCAAGTAAATGCTCAGATTACCGCAGGGGCGGTGGCCGGGAGGACCGAACATCGCGTTCCCCTTACAAGCTCCCGCGCTCGAGCGTGGGATACACTGTAACACACTAGCCGACGCACCTGCGGGTCTGCCGATGCCGCGCTGCACCGCGCCGCGCCGCGCCGCCCCGCCCCGCCCGCTCTTCGCGGAGCAACCCCCCCCCGCCCCCCGCCCCCGCCCCCCCGCCTCCTCCCCCCCCCCCCGTGAGATCTATAGGAACGGATCGTGTCAGCGACTTAGGAGTCCTCGTCATCGTTGCGCTTTGGGTGGAATCCGAAATCCTTGAAATCGTCGCCTCGTGTGTAGAACGTAGAAGAAGGATTAGATTTTCCTGTCAGTACAACGATGAAAAAGAAGAAACAAAGGAATAATCCTTCTTAATCAAAACGCTTTGTTACTTTAAGGGGTACTTCGTTTAACTACTTGAATGTCTAAAACGTTTTGCTAATTAAAGGGGTACTTTGTTTAAGCGCTTGAATGCCTTAAGGGGGTTAGGTAATCGAGAGATCCATCCTGTCACAGGATGAGGTGAAACTTGTGTATTAACTGTTATAAGAAATGGAATTTAGGGGGACTAAGATGGTGGTTAAGCTTGTGATAGACATCCCCCGTTACTGCATTACCAAGGAATTCAATAACTCTTTTAAGAAGT
This sequence comes from Pezoporus flaviventris, assembly GCF_033815535.1. Lineage (NCBI taxonomy): Eukaryota > Metazoa > Chordata > Aves > Psittaciformes > Psittacidae > Pezoporus > Pezoporus flaviventris. Next base: position 427,834 of record NW_026892609.1, on the reverse strand, counting down.
TTCTTCACCCGAAGACAAGACCCCAGCAACAGGAGGAGAACAATGAAAAGGACCCACGTCGATATTCGGGTGAAGGAGACGACAGGATTGGCTGAAACCCAAGACCGAGGAGTATAAGAGACTGTACCCCAGAAATGTCGGTGTGCGTCTTGGGAGGAGCGGAGACCCCCCGGCGTACCCAGCGCTGCTTGCTTATTGCCTCTCGGTATTAATCAATTGTAATTAAAAATTAATTAAATCAGATCATGGTCAAGGCGAAATTTTTATAACACCACCCCCCCCCCCCAGCGGCGCATACATAACAGACGCAAAGAGAGAGAGAGCGCGAGCCCAG
>NW_026892609.1:405000-415000 GCF_033815535.1 Pezoporus flaviventris | reverse complement strand
GCGACCCGGCGACCGAGGCCCCTCTCCGGGGCGGCTCGCTCGGCAGCAGGCGGGAAGGCGGCACACGGAAGGAAGCCGGCGCGGCCAGAGGCCGCAGCGGAGGGGGACGCCCCCCTGCCGCCCACGGTGGTTCTTTTCGCTTCCCCCCACCTTCTCTCGGCTCAGGCCGCCCCACCGCCCGAGCGCTGCTCGCGGCCGGCACCCGCGGGCACACGGACCGAGGCCAGCACCGGCGCCTCGCGTGCTTTAGGACACCTGAGGGCTCGCGGGGCCACGCGGCCGTCACACAGCCCGGTTCGGTAACAAGTCCGTGGAACCTCCCCCCGCGTCGAGCAGAGAGCACCAAGGACGCGACCGACACGGCGAGGCACGCACCCCGCCGCCGACACGGTCGCGGCTCCTTCTCGCTCGGGGTGGGGGGGGGAGGAAGGCGGAGGACGACACCTCGCACGCCACGGGAAGCGAGCTGGAAAGGAGACCGCCCAGCCTGAACACCGGACACCGCCCGCGGCCCGCACGAGGACGGGGAGCGCAGACGAGACCGGCCCGCCGGGGGCCCTCTCCGACGCGACCCGAAAGGCCTCATCGATCGGTCGGGGGAAGACAGGAAAGGCGAGACAAGATGCCCGTAAAAGGCCTCCCACGGTAGGCCAGAACGCTGGTCCGGAGACAGCAGGGCAGCCCGAGCCCAATCCGTGGGGACCCTACTCGGGGCCGGGTGCTCAAAAGGACGACGAGAGCTCCCGCGAGCCACTCTTAATCCCCAGCCATCGTGGTTTTGCTTTCCCGCTCCGCGGGCTCCAGCTTTAACGCCGGCAAAAGAACGAGAAAAGGGCGAAAAGGAGAGCGAAGAGACAGAAGGGAAAAGGGGGGGGGGGGGGAAGAGGTGCCGCCACCTCGTCACAACCACCGGGCCCATAGGCAATTGCAAGCAAGAGCCGGAACGCTGCTAAGGCATCTCTGCGCCGGGACGTACCGACGGGCTCGCCGCCCGTGCCATCATCGGAGGAGCCCTCGCTCAAACTTCACCGACCGGGCGGGGAGAAAAATCGACCTGGGGATCGAGTCCCGCCACGGTCTTCTTCCAGCATTCGAGTGCCGGCCTCCGCCGCCGGTTTTTTTTGCCCTCACCCCGCGGGAGGGACGAACGAGCCACCTCGGGAAGCGCCGCTCGCTAGCGCTGCTGCGGAGACGAGCCACTACTCGCTCCCATAAAACGGATAGAAACGACTCCTCCCGCGCCGCCACGCAACACCAGAATCTAGGCTCACCCAAGTGGCGAGCAACCGACGAGTAATATTACGAGGATGCAAATGAAGGCATAAAGAAAGGGCCACCCACTCCGCCGGCTCCGGAAGCGGCGCGCCTGACAAGTCCGTTGCAGCACCTCGGAAACGCCAGTCTGAAAAGAGGCGAAAATCACCCCAGCGACGGCGCGAGTTACTCGCCAGATACTCGCGAGGTACTCTCGAGGTACGCCCGAGGTACTCTCGAGGTACGTGAGAGGTACGCGAGAAGTACGCGAGAGGTACGCGAGTACGCGAGAGGTACGCGCGAGGTACGCCCGAGGTACTCGCCAGGTACGCGAGAGGTACGGGCGAGGTACTCCCGAGGTACGCCCGAGGTACGCGCGAAGTAAGTAGGCGAGAGGTACGCCCGAGGTACGCCCGAGGTACTCCCGAGGTATGCGCGAGGTACGCCCGAGGTACGCCCCAGGTACACGCGAAGTAGGCGCGGGGTACTCCCGAGGTACGCCCGAGGTACTCCCGAGGTACCCGCGACGTACGCGCGAAGTAGGCGAGAGGTACGCGCGAGGTACTCCCGAGGTGCGCCCAAGGTACGCGCGAGGTATTCCCGAGGTACGCGCGAAGTAGGCGAGAGGTACTCGCGAGGTGCTCGCGAGGTGCTCCCGATGTACTCCCGAGGTGCGCGTGAGGTACTCGGCTCTCCCGTTACCGGCGGTGGCAGCACTGGGCGAGCCGCAGCCGCTGGGTCTGTCGAGGTACCGCCGCCCCCTGTCGCGCCCCGTCCCGTCCCCGGGCCCCGCTCCGCTCGGGGCCGGCCGGCGGACGCCGCCGCCGCCACACGCGGGTGCCCCGTGCAGCGCGGAGCAGCGGGGCCGCGGCCGCTCTCCCCCCACTCCGCAGCCGCCCGGCAGCCGCCACCCCCGAGCTCCTGATCTGAGTCACCTCGTTGATGTCCTTTACAGGACGTAATAGCTACTTCTTCAGGTAGCTGAACAGCTTCCAGTAATTGTAGAATTTCTGTAGCATGTTTAATCTGTTTCCTTTGTGTGTTCAAAAGTCCTCCTTTCTTCCAGGGATCAGCATGTGCATGTACCACACCAAATGCGTATTTAGGATCAGTCCAAATATTCTTCCTTTTATCTTTAGCCAGTTCCAGGGCTCTCGTTAACGCTATTATTTCTGCCTTCTGGGCAGAGATATTCGCAGGTAAAGGTTTAGCTTCTATTACCTGTGAAGTGGTGGTAATGGCATATCCTGCCTTTCCTTTACCATTTCTCATGAAGCAACTACCATCAGTAAACCGAGAATCAGCATCTTCCAGAAGTTTTTCTTTTAAGTCAGGTTCTTTCCAGTGTGCCAAAATGCACCCGAAGGACTCTTTCTCAAGATCTCTTCACTCTGCTGATTTTCCATCCTCGGTCTCACACACGCAGACGCAGACAGACGCAGGAACGGGATCCCACAGACAAACTGTTACATTAATTGCAACAATTTATTCTAGTTCAGAGCTCCATTTTTAGGCCATTTTCCCTGATCTTCCAAAGTATACAATGTTTCTTCACTTTGCTGATTTTCCATCATCGGTCTCAGGCACACAGACACAGACAGACACAGGAACAGGATCCCACAGACAAACTGTTACATTAATTGCAACAATGTATTCTAGTTCAGAGCTCCATTTTTAGGCCATTTTCCCTGATCTTCCAAAGTATACAATGTTTCTCCACTCTGCTGATTTTCCATCTTCGGTCTCACACACGCAGACGCAGACAGACGCAGGAACGGGATCCCACAGACAAACTGTTACATTAATTGCAACAATGTATTCTAGTTCAGAGTTCCATTTTCCCTGATCTTCCAAAGTATACAATATTTCTCCACTCTGCTGATTTTCCATCCTCGGTCTCAGGCACACAGACACAGACAGACACAGGAACGGGATCCCACAGACAAACTGTTACATTAATTGCAACAATTTATTCTAGTTCAGAGCTCCATTTGTAGGCCATTTTCCCTGATCTTCCAAAGTATACAATGTTTCTTCACTCTGCTGATTTTCCATCATCGGTCTCAGGCACACAGACACAGACAGACACAGGAACGGGATCCCACAGACAAACTGTTACATTAATTGCAACAATTTATTCTAGTTCAGAGCTCCATTTGTAGGCCATTTTCCCTGATCTTCCAAAGTATACAATGTTTCTCCACTCTGCTGATTTTCCATCATCGGTCTCAGGCACACAGACACAGACAGACACAGGAACGGGATCCCGCAGACAAACTGTTACATTAATTGCAACAAGGTATTTTAGTCCGGTCCTTCTTTCCAGTGCGCCAAAATGCACCCGAAGGACTCTTTGTCAAGATCTTTTCACTCTGCTGATTTTCCATCATCGGTCTCAGGCACACAGACACAGACAGACACAGGAACGGGATCCCAGAGACAAACTGTTACATTAATTGCAACAATTTATTCTAGTTCAGAGCTCCATTTGTAGGCCATTTTCCCTGATCTTCCAAAGTATACAATGTTTCTTCACTCTGCTGATTTTCCATCCTCGGTCTCAGGCACACAGACACAGACAGACGCAGGAACGGGATCCCGCAGACAAACTGCTACATTAATTGCAACAAGGTATTCCAGTCCGGTCCTTCTTTCCAGTGTGCCAAAATGCACCCGAAGGACTCTTTCTCAAGATCTCTTCACTCTGCTGATTTTCCATCCTCGGTCTCAGGCACACAGACACAGGAACAGGATCCCACAGACAAACTGTTACATTAATTGCAACAATGTATTCTAGTTCAGAGCTCCATTTTTAGGCCATTTTCCCTGATCTTCCAAAGTATACAATGTTTCTCCACTCTGCTGATTTTCCATCATCGGTCTCAGGCACACAGACACAGACAGACACAGGAACGGGATCCCGCAGACAAACTGTTACATTAATTGCAACAAGGTATTCCAGTCCGGTCCTTCTTTCCAGTGTGCCAAAATGCACCCGAAGGACTCTTTCTCAAGATCTCTTCACTCTGCTGATTTTCCATCATCGGTCTCAGGCACACAGACACAGGAACAGGATCCCACAGACAAACTGTTACATTAATTGCAACAATGTATTCTAGTTCAGAGCTCCATTTGTAGGCCATTTCCCCTGATCTTCCAAAGTATACAATGTTTCTACATTCTGCTGATTTTCCATCATCGGTCTCAGGCACACAGACACAGACAGACACAGGAACGGGATCCCGCAGGCAAACTGTTAAATTAATTGCAACAAGGTATTCTAGTCCGGTCCTTCTTTCCAGTGCGCCAAAATGCACCCGAAGGACTCTTTGTCAAGATCTTTTCACTCTGCTGATTTTCCATCCTCGGTCTCACACACGCAGACGCAGACAGACGCAGGAACGGGATCCTACAGACAAACTGTTACATTAATTGCAACAATTTATTCTAGTTCAGAGCTCCATTTGTAGGCCATTTTCCCTGATCTTCCAAAGTATACAATGTTTCTTCACTCTGCTGATTTTCCATCATCGGCCTCAGGCACACAGACACAGACAGACACAGGAACGGGATCCCGCAGACAAACTGTTACATTAATTGCAACAATGTATTCTAGTTCAGAGTTCCATTTTCCCTGATCTTCCAAAGTATACAATATTTCTCCACTCTGCTGATTTTCCATCCTCGGTCTCAGGCACACAGACGCAGACAGACGCAGGAACGGGATCCCACAGACAAACTGTTACATTAATTGCAACAATTTATTCTAGTTCAGAGCTCCATTTGTAGGCCATTTTCCCTGATCTTCCAAAGTATACAATGTTTCTTCACTCTGCTGTTTTTCCATCCTCGGTCTCAGGCACACAGACACAGACAGACACAGGAACGGGATCCCGCAGACAAACTGCTACATTAATTGCAACAAGGTATTCCAGTCCGGTCCTTCTTTCCAGTGTGCCAAAATGCACCCGAAGGACTCTTTCTCAAGATCTCTTCACTCTGCTGATTTTCCATCATCGGTCTCAGGCACACAGACACAGACAGACACAGGAACGGGATCCCACAGACAAACTGTTACATTAATTGCAACAATTTATTCTAGTTCAGAGCTCCATTTGTAGGCCATTTTCCCTGATCTTCCAAAGTATACAATGTTTCTCCACTCTGCTGATTTTCCATCATCGGTCTCAGGCACACAGACACAGACAGACACAGGAACGGGATCACGCAGACAAACTGTTACATTAATTGCAACAAGGTATTCCAGTCCGGTCCTTCTTTCCAGTGTGCCAAAATGCACCCGAAGGACTCTTTCTCAAGATCTCTTCACTCTGCTGATTTTCCATCATCGGTCTCAGGCACACAGACACAGGAACAGGATCCCACAGACAAACTGTTACATTAATTGCAACAATGTATTCTAGTTCAGAGCTCCATTTGTAGGCCATTTCCCCTGATCTTCCAAAGTATACAATGTTTCTACATTCTGCTGATTTTCCATCATCGGTCTCAGGCACACAGACACAGACAGACACAGGAACGGGATCCCGCAGGCAAACTGTTAAATTAATTGCAACAAGGTATTCTAGTCCGGTCCTTCTTTCCAGTGCGCCAAAATGCACCCGAAGGACTCTTTGTCAAGATCTTTTCACTCTGCTGATTTTCCATCCTCGGTCTCACACACGCAGACGCAGACAGACGCAGGAACGGGATCCTACAGACAAACTGTTACATTAATTGCAACAATTTATTCTAGTTCAGAGCTCCATTTGTAGGCCATTTTCCCTGATCTTCCAAAGTATACAATGTTTCTTCACTCTGCTGATTTTCCATCATCGGCCTCAGGCACACAGACACAGACAGACACAGGAACGGGATCCCGCAGACAAACTGTTACATTAATTGCAACAATGTATTCTAGTTCAGAGTTCCATTTTCCCTGATCTTCCAAAGTATACAATATTTCTCCACTCTGCTGATTTTCCATCCTCGGTCTCAGGCACACAGACGCAGACAGACGCAGGAACGGGATCCCACAGACAAACTGTTACATTAATTGCAACAATTTATTCTAGTTCAGAGCTCCATTTGTAGGCCATTTTCCCTGATCTTCCAAAGTATACAATGTTTCTTCACTCTGCTGTTTTTCCATCCTCGGTCTCAGGCACACAGACACAGACAGACACAGGAACGGGATCCCGCAGACAAACTGCTACATTAATTGCAACAAGGTATTCCAGTCCGGTCCTTCTTTCCAGTGTGCCAAAATGCACCCGAAGGACTCTTTCTCAAGATCTCTTCACTCTGCTGATTTTCCATCATCGGTCTCAGGCACACAGACACAGACAGACACAGGAACGGGATCCCACAGACAAACTGTTACATTAATTGCAACAATTTATTCTAGTTCAGAGCTCCATTTGTAGGCCATTTTCCCTGATCTTCCAAAGTATACAATGTTTCTTCACTCTGCTGATTTTCCATCCTCGGTCTCAGGCACACAGACACAGACAGACGCAGGAACGGGATCCCGCAGACAAACTGCTACATTAATTGCAACAAGGTATTCCAGTCCGGTCCTTCTTTCCAGTGTGCCAAAATGCACCCGAAGGACTCTTTCTCAAGATCTCTTCACTCTGCTGATTTTCCATCCTCGGTCTCAGGCACACAGACACAGGAACAGGATCCCACAGACAAACTGTTACATTAATTGCAACAATGTATTCTAGTTCAGAGCTCCATTTGTAGGCCATTTTCCCTGATCTTCCAAAGTATACAATGTTTCTTCACTCTGCTGATTTTCCATCATCGGTCTCAGGCACACAGACACAGACAGACGCAGGAACGGGATCCCGCAGACAAACTGTTACATTAATTGCAACAAGGTATTCCAGTCCGGTCCTTCTTTCCAGTGTGCCAAAATGCACCCGAAGGACTCTTTCTCAAGATCTCTTCACTCTGCTGATTTTCCATCCTCGGTCTCACACACAGAGACACACGAACGGGATCCCACATTAAAATCCAAAACCTTTCCTACAAGACGCCCACTGCGTCTCCCAGGACGCAAACCACTCCGGGGACACACTTGCCAACAAAGTTTTCAAGCTGACAAGCAGGTAGTCTTGATTGCGGCGCCGGGAGATACGGGCTCCTCGTAACGTGTGTCTCTCAATTGCCACGCAAGCCGTCCTTTTCTAGCCACTGGGCATACATACCTATTCACGAGGCTACGTATGGGTGACATAATTTTCCAGGAGGTTCCCCGCCTGCGTGCAGAATTGTGGTGGTGGTGGTGGTCTCTGAGGATCGTTTACTTCTTCCAACGATCTTCATCACTTCTTTCAGCCTTTGAAGCACGCGCAGTAGATGCTCACATCAGTTTAATTGGCTCGTTAGCACCAGAGAGAGACATAATAATCCTCCTATCCTCCTACTTATCAGGTAGTTGAACTGTAGCCCACCCTGGACACCTGCGGTTCCCAGATACTCCTTATCCCCGTGTCCTGTTCTTCTAAACTTTTACTTACAACTATGTCAACTGCAACGATTTCTCTTGTGAGAATTCTGTTCTCTAAGCTGTAGTCTATTTTTTTTCTCTCTGCGTCATGCACCTCAGTGATTTTCCGTTGCTGCTGTTACAAAGCCATCAAACTTAACATGACCCGAAACTGATTCTAAAGGTTTCTGTATTCCATCGTGGGATTTTGCGCCCCCTTGTCTCAGGACCGGGCGGGCAGAGGCGGCGGCCCAGGTCCCGGCGCTCGCCAGACTTTTTTGTTCCGTGGGGGCTTGGGGATTTCGTTGTTTCTTTGGTTTCGCGTGTCCGTCTGCCGACACACAGCCCACCACCCCCTCCCGCCGCGAAAAACACGTCTCTGGCTGGCGGGGGACGGGACGGGACGGGACGGGACGGGACGGGACGGACGGACACTGGCACTGCACCAGCTACTGAGAAAATAGGCTGCGACTGCTGAACCCAGGACGCGCTGAAATACAGCAGCCGAGGCACCCGGGGGTTCTGCAGATGCCGGGGCGCCCACCACCTCCTCCCCCCACCCCGCTCCGAGGCGCCTCCCCCAGCCTCCTCCCTCCGCAACGGGCTGGGAAGAGATTGCAAAGACGTTCTTCTGGTTGTGGTTTTGGGGAAATGTGTCTGAAACTTCGGAGAAGAGATGAAGATAGCGTGGTTGAGGGTAGAAGGGAGGATTATGTTGCTCTTGGTGACCATCCAAACAGGGTACCCCACTAGTGATGTTCTCGTGTGTGAGGACGGAGGCACGGACCCAGACTTAGAGTGCAAGCTGGATCATCGTTTATTGAACAGATGACACGATATTTATATGCTTCCAAGCAATTAGCCAAGCACTTCTGTGTTTGCCTTGCGATTACATCAGGTGAAAGGTCTACCAGATTTTCCTATCGACATCCTTTCCGGTTCCGCCGTCCTTGTTCCTTGCCAGTTCCAACATCTTCCAAATACCAGTCAGGGACAGGTCACTCTTAATTACCTACTCTAGTTCCCGTGGTCACTCTAATTGCCAGTCTTTGATACATTCCAACACCACCACCCCCCCCCCCACACCCCCCCCCCACACCCCCCCAGTTTCTCTTGTTTAGGTAAGGAGGAGGATGTGCTGCAGAGCAGGGCTTGCCTCTGCAGCACGGGAGTGAGAGGACAAGGCAGGTCCCTCGTTCCGGGGCTGGCTGCAGGGTGTGAACGTGGGTGTGCAGCCAGGGGTGCCCAGCGGTGTCCTGGCGAGCAGGGTCCCTGCAGTCCAGGGGCCGTGTGCCGGGGCAGGGACTCCTCCACCTGCCAGGGTCGGTCAGCGCTCAGCCTGCCTGGGAGCTCCCCAAGGTGCTCGAGGAAGCTGAGGGGGAAGCAAGAACCCCTGGCCGGCAAGGAAAAGCCGCCTTGCCTCTAGGACTACCGAGAGGGAGCAGAGTCGGGCAGAGAGCAGGAGCTCCCGGCAGGGACAGCTCCAAGAAACAGAGACACGGGCCACCCCGTCCCCACCACCGGGCCCTAGGCAAGCCCAAGCGAGAGACAGACGCCGGCCGCTAAGGCATCTCTGCGCCGGGACGTACCGAGACAGAAACGCAGTCGGTAACAGAAAGTGTCCGCGCTCAAGTAAATGCTCAGATTACCGCAGGGGCGGTGGCCGGGAGGACCGAACATCGCGTTCCCCTTACAAGCTCCCGCGCTCGAGCGTGGGATACACTGTAACACACTAGCCGACGCACCTGCGGGTCTGCCGATGCCGCGCTGCACCGCGCCGCGCCGCGCCGCCCCGCCCCGCCCCGCCCGCTCTTCGCGGAGCAACCCCCCCCCGCCCCCCGCCCCCGCCCCCCCGCCTCCTCCCCCCCTGTGAGATCTATAGGAACGGATCGTGTCAGCGACTTAGGAGTCCTCGTCATCGTTGCGCTTTGGGTGGAATCCGAAATCCTTGAAATCGTCGCCTCGTGTGTAGAACGTAGAAGAAGGATTAGATTTTCCTGTCAGTACAACGATGAAAAAGAAGAAACAAAGGAATAATCCTTCTTAATCAAAACGCTTTGTTACTTTAAGGGGTACTTCGTTTAACTACTTGAATGTCTAAAACGTTTTGCTAATTAAAGGGGTACTTTGTTTAAGCGCTTGAATGCCTTAAGGGGGTTAGGTAATCGAGAGATCCATCCTGTCACAGGATGAGGTGAAACTTGTGTATTAACTGTATAAGAAATGGAATTTAGGGGGACTAAGATGGTG
>NW_026892609.1:382500-392500 GCF_033815535.1 Pezoporus flaviventris | reverse complement strand
GCCCTTCCCGCGCCGCCGCGGGCAAGGAGCCGGGACCCGCTGCGCAGCTTTCCTTTCGGGTTTCCCTTCTCTCGCGGCGTGGCAACCGCGCTTTCCCGTCTCCCGCGAGACGGGGACACGCGCCCGGCCTCCCTCCCACGCTCGCCAGCGCCCGCCAGGGACCGACCTGGCCCCCGAGGTCGGCCCCCCCGCCTGCGACCTCTCGCAGACGTAGCTTTTCTTTCGGTTCGCTCGCTCGCTCGCTCGCTCCGTCGAGCGTGCTGAGCGCGGCGGCGGTGGCGGGAGGGAGGGAGGGGCGGGGTGGGAGAGGGGACACGCGCCCCCGGCGTCTTCTCCCCCCGGCCACGGCGAGCACCGGACGTGCTAGAGGAGGCAGCGACCCGCCGAGGCGGGTGCGACCCGGCGACCGAGGCCCCTCTCCGGGGCGGCTCGCTCGGCAGCAGGCGGGAAGGCGGCACACGGAAGGAAGCCGGCGCGGCCAGAGGCCGCAGCGGAGGGGGACGCCCCCCTGCCGCCCACGGTGGTTCTTTTCGCTTCCCCCCACCTTCTCTCGGCTCAGGCCGCCCCACCGCCCGAGCGCTGCTCGCGGCCGGCACCCGCGGGCACACGGACCGAGGCCAGCACCGGCGCCTCGCGTGCTTTAGGACACCTGAGGGCTCGCGGGGCCACGCGGCCGTCACACAGCCCGGTTCGGTAACAAGTCCGTGGAACCTCCCCCCGCGTCGAGCAGAGAGCACCAAGGACGCGACCGACACGGCGAGGCACGCACCCCGCCGCCGACACGGCCGCGGCTCCTTCTCGCTCGGGGTGTGGGGGGAGGAAGGCGGAGGACGACACCTCGGACGCCACGGGAAGCGAGCTGGAAAGGAGACCGCCCAGCCTGAACACCGGACACCGCCCGCGGCCCGCACGAGGACGGGGAGCGCAGACGAGACCGGCCCGCCGGGGGCCCTCTCCGACGCGACCCGAAAGGCCTCATCGATCGGTCGGGGGAAGACAGGAAAGGAGAGACAAGATGCCCGTAAAAGGCCTCCCACGGTAGGCCAGAACGCTGGTCCGGAGACAGCAGGGCAGCCCGAGCCCAATCCGTGGGGACCCTACTCGGGGCCGGGTGCTCAAAAGGACGACGAGAGCTCCCGCGAGCCACTCTTAATCCCCAGCCATCGTGGTTTTGCTTTCCCGCTCCGCGGGCTCCAGCTTTAACGCCGGCAAAAGAACGAGAAAAGGGCGAAAAGGAGAGCGAAGAGACAGAAGGGAAAAGAAGTGGGGGGGGGGGGGGGGGGAAGGGGAAGAGGTGCCGCCACCTCGTCACAACCACCGGGCCCATAGGCAATTGCAAGCAAGAGCCGGAACGCTGCTAAGGCATCTCTGCGCCGGGACGTACCGACGGGCTCGCCCGCCCGTGCCATCATCGGAGGAGCCCTCGCTCAAACTTCACCGACCGGGCGGGGAGAAAAATCGACCTGGGGATCGAGTCCCGCCACGGTCTTCTTCCAGCGTTCGAGTGCCGGCCTCCGCCGCCGGTTTTTTTTGCCCTCACCCCGCGGGAGGGACGAACGAGCCACCTCGGGAAGCGCCGCTCGCTAGCGCTGCTGCGGAGACGAGCCACTACTCGCTCCCATAAAACGGATAGAAACGACTCCTCCCGCGCCGCCACGCAACACCAGAATCTAGGCTCACCCAAGTGGCGAGCAACCGACGAGTAATATTACGAGGATGCAAATGAAGGCATAAAGAGAGGGCCACCCACTCCGCCGGCTCCGGAAGCGGCGCGCCTGACAAGTCCGTTGCAGCACCTCGGAAACGCCAGTGTCTGAAAAGAGGCGAAAATCACCCCAGCGGCGGCGCGAGTTACTCGCCAGATACTCGCGAGGTACTCTCGAGGTACGCCCGAGGTACTCTCGAGGTACGTGAGAGGTACGCGAGAAGTACGCGAGAGGTACGCGAGTACGCGAGAGGTACGCGCGAGGTACGCCCGAGGTACTCGCCAGGTACGCGAGAGGTACGGGCGAGGTACTCCCGAGGTACGCCCGAGGTACGCGCGAAGTAAGTAGGCGAGAGGTACGCCCGAGGTACGCCCGAGGTACGCCCGAGGTACTCCCGAGGTATGCGCGAGGTACGCCCGAGGTACGCCCCAGGTACACGCGAAGTAGGCGCGGGGTACTCCCGAGGTACGCCCGAGGTACTCCCGAGGTACCCGCGACGTACGCGCGAAGTAGGCGAGAGGTACGCGCGAGGTACTCCCGAGGTGCGCCCAAGGTACGCGCGAGGTATTCCCGAGGTACGCCCGAGGTACGCGCGAAGTAGGCGAGAGGTACTCGCGAGGTGCTCGCGAGGTGCTCCCGATGTACTCCCGAGGTGCGCGTGAGGTACTCGGCTCTCCCGTTACCGGCGGTGGCAGCACTGGGCGAGCCGCAGCCGCTGGGTCTGTCGAGGTACCGCCGCCCCCTGTCGCGCCCCGTCCCGTCCCCGGGCCCCGCTCCGCTCGGGGCCGGCCGGCGGACGCCGCCGCCGCCACACGCGGGTGCCCCGTGCAGAGCGGAGCAGCGGGGCCGCGGCCGCTCTCCCCCCACTCCGCAGCCGCCCGGCAGCCGCCACCCCCGAGCTCCTGATCTGAGTCACCTCGTTGATGTCCTTTACAGGACGTAATAGCTACTTCTTCAGGTAGCTGAACAGCTTCCAGTAATTGTAGAATTTCTGTAGCATGTTTAATCTGTTTCCTTTGTGTGTTCAAAAGTCCTCCTTTCTTCCAGGGATCAGCATGTGCATGTACCACACCAAATGCGTATTTAGGATCAGTCCAAATATTCTTCCTTTTCTCTTTAGCCAGTTCCAGGGCTCTCGTTAACGCTATTATTTCTGCCTTCTGGGCAGAGATATTCGCAGGTAAAGGTTTAGCTTCTATTACCTGTGAAGTGGTGGTAATGGCATATCCTGCCTTTCCTTTACCATTTCTCATGAAGCTACTACCATCAGTAAACCGAGAATCAGCATCTTCCAGAAGTTTTTCTTTTAAGTCAGGTTCTTTCCAGTGTGCCAAAATGCACCCAAAGGACTCTTTCTCAAGATCTCTTCACTCTGCTGATTTTCCATCCTCGGTCTCACACACGCAGACGCAGACAGACACACGAACGGGATCCCACAGACACATTGTTACATTAATTGCAACAATGTATTCTAGTTCAGAGTTCCATTTTTAGGCCATTTTCCCTGATCTTCCAAAGTATACAATGTTTCTACATTCTGCTGATTTTCCATCCTCGGTCTCAGGCACACAGACACAGACAGACACAGGAACGGGATCCCGCAGACAAACTGTTACATTAATTGCAACAAGGTATTCTAGTCCGGTCCTTCTTTCCAGTGCGCCAAAATGCACCCGAAGGACTCTTTGTCAAGATCTTTTCACTCTGCTGATTTTCCATCCTCGGTCTCACACACGCAGACGCAGACAGACGCAGGAACGGGATCCTACAGACAAACTGTTACATTAATTGCAACAATTTATTCTAGTTCAGAGCTCCATTTGTAGGCCATTTTCCCTGATCTTCCAAAGTATACAATGTTTCTACATTCTGCTGATTTTCCATCCTCGGTCTCAGGCACACAGACACAGACAGACACAGGAACGGGATCCCGCAGACAAACTGTTACATTAATTGCAACAAGGTATTCTAGTCCGGTCCTTCTTTCCAGTGCGCCAAAATGCACCCGAAGGACTCTTTGTCAAGATCTTTTCACTCTGCTGATTTTCCATCCTCGGTCTCACACACGCAGACGCAGACAGACGCAGGAACGGGATCCTACAGACAAACTGTTACATTAATTGCAACAATTTATTCTAGTTCAGAGCTCCATTTTTAGGCCATTTTCCCTGATCTTCCAAAGTATACAATGTTTCTTCACTCTGCTGATTTTCCATCCTCGGTCTCAGGCACACAGACACAGACAGACACAGGAACGGGATCCCGCAGACAAACTGTTACATTAATTGCAACAAGGTATTCTAGTCCGGTCCTTCTTTCCAGTGCGCCAAAATGCACCCGAAGGACTCTTTGTCAAGATCTTTTCACTCTGCTGATTTTCCATCCTCGGTCTCACACACGCAGACGCAGACAGACGCAGGAACGGGATCCTACAGACAAACTGTTACATTAATTGCAACAATTTATTCTAGTTCAGAGCTCCATTTTTAGGCCATTTTCCCTGATCTTCCAAAGTATACAATGTTTCTTCACTCTGCTGATTTTCCATCATCTGTCTCAGGCACACAGACACAGACAGACACAGGAACGGGATCCCGCAGACAAACTGCTACATTAATTGCAACAATGTATTCTAGTTCAGAGTTCCATTTTCCCTGATCTTCCAAAGTATACAATATTTCTCCACTCTGCTGATTTTCCATCCTCGGTCTCAGGCACACAGACGCAGACAGACGCAGGAACGGGATCCCACAGACAAACTGTTACATTAATTGCAACAATTTATTCTAGTTCAGAGCTCCATTTTTAGGCCATTTTCCCTGATCTTCCAAAGTATACAATGTTTCTCCACTCTGCTGATTTTCCATCCTCGGTCTCAGGCACACAGACACAGACAGGCACAGGAACGGGATCCCGCAGACAAACTGTTACATTAATTGCAACAAGGTATTTTAGTCCGGTCCTTCTTTCCAGTGCGCCAAAATGCACCCGAAGGACTCTTTCTCAAGATCTTTTCACTCTGCTGATTTTCCATCATCGGTCTCAGGCACACAGACACAGGAACGGGATCCCACAGACAAACTGTTACATTAATTGCAACAATTTATTCTAGTTCAGAGCTCCATTTGTAGGCCATTTTCCCTGATCTCCCAAAGTATACAATGTTTCTTCACTCTGCTGATTTTCCATCATCGGTCTCAAGCACACAGACAGACAGACGCAGGAACGGGATCCCACAGACAAACTGTTACATTAATTGCAACAAGGTATTCTAGTCCGGTCCTTCTTTCCAGTGTGCCAAAATGCACCCGAAGGACTCTTTGTCAAGATCTCTTCACTCTGCTGATTTTCCATCCTCGGTCTCACACACGCAGACGCAGACAGACGCAGGAACGGGATCCCACAGACAAACTGTTACATTAATTGCAACAATTTATTCTAGTTCAGAGCTCCATTTTTAGGCCATTTTCCCTGATCTTCCAAAGTATACAATGTTTCTCCACTCTGCTGATTTTCCATCATCGGTCTCAGGCACACAGACGCAGACAGACGCAGGAACGGGATCCCACAGACAAACTGTTACATTCATTGCAACAAGGTATTCTAGTTCAGAGCTCCATTTTTAGGCCATTTTCCCTGATCTTCCAAAGTGTACAATGTTTCTTCATTCTGCTGATTTTCCATCCTCGGTCTCAGGCACACAGACACAGACAGGCACAGGAACGGGATCCCGCAGACAAACTGTTACATTAATTGCAACAAGGTATTCTAGTCCGGTCCTTCTTTCCAGTGTGCCAAAATGCACCCGAAGGACTCTTTGTCAAGATCTCTTCACTCTGCTGATTTTCCATCCTCGGTCTCACACACGCAGACGCAGACAGACGCAGGAACGGGATCCCACAGACAAACTGTTACATTAATTGCAACAATTTATTCTAGTTCAGAGCTCCATTTTTAGGCCATTTTCCCTGATCTTCCAAAGTATACAATGTTTCTCCACTCTGCTGATTTTCCATCATCGGTCTCAGGCACACAGACGCAGACAGACGCAGGAACGGGATCCCACAGACAAACTGTTACATTCATTGCAACAAGGTATTCTAGTTCAGAGCTCCATTTTTAGGCCATTTTCCCTGATCTTCCAAAGTGTACAATGTTTCTTCATTCTGCTGATTTTCCATCCTCGGTCTCAGGCACACAGACACAGACAGGCACAGGAACGGGATCCCGCAGACAAACTGTTACATTAATTGCAACAAGGTATTCTAGTCCGGTCCTTCTTTCCAGTGTGCCAAAATGCACCCGAAGGACTCTTTGTCAAGATCTCTTCACTCTGCTGATTTTCCATCCTCGGTCTCACACACGCAGACGCAGACAGACGCAGGAACGGGATCCCACAGACAAACTGTTACATTAATTGCAACAATTTATTCTAGTTCAGAGCTCCATTTTTAGGCCATTTTCCCTGATCTTCCAAAGTATACAATGTTTCTTCACTCTGCTGATTTTCCATCATCTGTCTCAGGCACACAGACACAGACAGACACAGGAACGGGATCCCGCAGACAAACTGTTACATTAATTGCAACAAGGTATTCTAGTCCGGTCCTTCTTTCCAGTGTGCCAAAATGCACCCGAAGGACTCTTTCTCAAGATCTCTTCACTCTGCTGATTTTCCATCCTCGGTCTCACACACGCAGACGCAGACAGACGCAGGAACGGGATCCCAGAGACAAACGGTTACGTTAATTGCAACAATGTATTCTAATTCAGAGCTCCATTTTTAGGCCATTTCCCCTGATCTTCCAAAGTATACAATGTTTCTTCACTCTGCTGATTTTCCATCCTCGGTCTCAGGCACACAGACACAGACAGACGCAGGAACGGGATCCCGCAGACAAACTGTTACATTAATTGCAACAAGGTATTCCAGTCCGGTCCTTCTTTCCAGTGTGCCAAAATGCACCCGAAGGACTCTTTCTCAAGATCTCTTCACTCTGCTGATTTTCCATCCTCGGTCTCACACACAGAGACACACGAACGGGATCCCACATTAAAATCCAAAACCTTTCCTACAAGACGCCCACTGCGTCTCCCAGGACGCAAACCACTCCGGGGACACACTTGCCAACAAAGTTTTCAAGCTGACAAGCAGGTATTCTTGATTGCGGCGCCGGGAGATACGGGCTCCTCGTAACGTGTGTCTCTCAATTGCCACGCAAGCCGTCCTTTTCTAGCCACTGGGCATACATACCTATTCACGAGGCTACGTATGGGTGACATAATTTTCCAGGAGGTTCCCCGCCTGCGTGCAGAATTGTGGTGGTGGTGGTGGTCTCTGAGGATCGTTTACTTCTTCCAACGATCTTCATCACTTCTTTCAGCCTTTGAAGCACGCGCAGTAGATGCTCACATCAGTTTAATTGGCTCGTTAGCACCAGAGAGAGACATAATAATCCTCCTATCCTCCTACTTATCAGGTAGTTGAACTGTAGCCCACCCTGGACACCTGCGGTTCCCAGATACTCCTTATCCCCGTGTCCTGTTCTTCTAAACTTTTACTTACAACTATGTCAACTGCAACGATTTCTCTTGTGAGAATTCTGTTCTCTAAGCTGTAGTCTATTTTTTTTCTCTCTGCGTCATGCACCTCAGTGATTTTCCGTTGCTGCTGTTACAAAGCCATCAAACTTAACATGACCCGAAACTGATTCTAAAGGTTTCTGTATTCCATCGTGGGATTTTGCGCCCCCTTGTCTCAGGACCGGGCGGGCAGAGGCGGCGGCCCAGGTCCCGGCGCTCGCCAGACTTTTTTGTTCCGTGGGGGCTTGGGGATTTCGTTGTTTCTTTGGTTTCGCGTGTCCGTCTGCCGACACACAGCCCACCACCCCCTCCCGCCGCGAAAAACACGTCTCTGGCTGGCGGGGGACGGGACGGGACGGGACGGGACGGGACGGGACGGGACGGACGGACACTGGCACTGCACCAGCTACTGAGAAAATAGGCTGCGACTGCTGAACCCAGGACGCGCTGAAATACAGCAGCCGAGGCACCCGGGGGTTCTGCAGATGCCGGGGCGCCCACCACCTCCTCCCCCCACCCCGCTCCGAGGCGCCTCCCCCAGCCTCCTCCCTCCGCAACGGGCTGGGAAGAGATTGCAAAGACGTTCTTCTGGTTGTGGTTTTGGGGAAATGTGTCTGAAACTTCGGAGAAGAGATGAAGATAGCGTGGTTGAGGGTAGAAGGGAGGATTATGTTGCTCTTGGTGACCATCCAAACAGGGTACCCCACTAGTGATGTTCTCGTGTGTGAGGACGGAGGCACGGACCCAGACTTAGAGTGCAAGCTGGATCATCGTTTATTGAACAGATGACACGATATTTATATGCTTCCAAGCAATTAGCCAAGCACTTCTGTGTTTGCCTTGCGATTACATCAGGTGAAAGGTCTACCAGATTTTCCTATCGACATCCTTTCCGGTTCCGCCGTCCTTGTTCCTTGCCAGTTCCAACATCTTCCAAATACCAGTCAGGGACAGGTCACTCTTAATTACCTACTCTAGTTCCCGTGGTCACTCTAATTGCCAGTCTTTGATACATTCCAACACCACCACCCCCCCCCCCACACCCCCCCCCCACACCCCCCCAGTTTCTCTTGTTTAGGTAAGGAGGAGGATGTGCTGCAGAGCAGGGCTTGCCTCTGCAGCACGGGAGTGAGAGGACAAGGCAGGTCCCTCGTTCCGGGGCTGGCTGCAGGGTGTGAACGTGGGTGTGCAGCCAGGGGTGCCCAGCGGTGTCCTGGCGAGCAGGGTCCCTGCAGTCCAGGGGCCGTGTGCCGGGGCAGGGACTCCTCCACCTGCCAGGGTCGGTCAGCGCTCAGCCTGCCTGGGAGCTCCCCAAGGTGCTCGAGGAAGCTGAGGGGGAAGCAAGAACCCCTGGCCGGCAAGGAAAAGCCGCCTTGCCTCTAGGACTACCGAGAGGGAGCAGAGTCGGGCAGAGAGCAGGAGCTCCCGGCAGGGACAGCTCCAAGAAACAGAGACACGGGCCACCCCGTCCCCACCACCGGGCCCTAGGCAAGCCCAAGCGAGAGACAGACGCCGGCCGCTAAGGCATCTCTGCGCCGGGACGTACCGAGACAGAAACGCAGTCGGTAACAGAAAGTGTCCGCGCTCAAGTAAATGCTCAGATTACCGCAGGGGCGGTGGCCGGGAGGACCGAACATCGCGTTCCCCTTACAAGCTCCCGCGCTCGAGCGTGGGATACACTGTAACACACTAGCCGACGCACCTGCGGGTCTGCCGATGCCGCGCTGCACCGCGCCGCGCCGCGCCGCCCCGCCCCGCCCCGCCCGCTCTTCGCGGAGCAACCCCCCCCCGCCCCCCGCCCCCGCCCCCCCGCCTCCTCCCCCCCTGTGAGATCTATAGGAACGGATCGTGTCAGCGACTTAGGAGTCCTCGTCATCGTTGCGCTTTGGGTGGAATCCGAAATCCTTGAAATCGTCGCCTCGTGTGTAGAACGTAGAAGAAGGATTAGATTTTCCTGTCAGTACAACGATGAAAAAGAAGAAACAAAGGAATAATCCTTCTTAATCAAAACGCTTTGTTACTTTAAGGGGTACTTCGTTTAACTACTTGAATGTCTAAAACGTTTTGCTAATTAAAGGGGTACTTTGTTTAAGCGCTTGAATGCCTTAAGGGGGTTAGGTAATCGAGAGATCCATCCTGTCACAGGATGAGGTGAAACTTGTGTATTAACTGTATAAGAAATGGAATTTAGGGGGACTAAGATGGTGGTTAAGCTTGTGATAGACATCCCCCGTTACTGCATTACCAAGGAATTCAATAACTCTTTTAAGAAGTTTCTTCACCCGAAGACAAGACCCCAGCAACAGGAGGAGAACAATGAAAAGGACCCACGTCGATATTCGGGTGAAGGAGACGACAGGATTGGCTGAAACCCAAGACCGAGGAGTATAAGAGACTGTACCCCAGAAATGTCGGTGTGCGTCTTGGGAGGAGCGGAGACCCCCCGGCGTACCCAGCGCTGCTTGCTTATTGCCTCTCGGTATTAATCAATTGTAATTAAAAATTAATTAAATCAGATCATGGTCAAGGCGAAATTTTTATAACACCACCCCCCCCCCCAGCGGCGCATACATAACAGACGCAGAGAGAGAGAGAGAGCGAGCCCAGTGCACGCCCCTCCCCTCCTCCCCTCCCGCTGCCCCTCCCCCTCCCCCTCCCTTCGCGCTGCCGTTCCGGACCCGCCGCGCCTTGGGTGCGGCCCCAGTCCCCAG
>NW_026892609.1:360000-370000 GCF_033815535.1 Pezoporus flaviventris | reverse complement strand
ACGGTGGTTCTTTTCGCTTCCCCCCACCTTCTCTCGGCTCAGGCCGCCCCACCGCCCGAGCGCTGCTCGCGGCCGGCACCCGCGGGCACACGGACCGAGGCCAGCACCGGCGCCTCGCGTGCTTTAGGACACCTGAGGGCTCGCGGGGCCACGCGGCCGTCACACAGCCCGGTTCGGTAACAAGTCCGTGGAACCTCCCCCCGCGTCGAGCAGAGAGCACCAAGGACGCGACCGACACGGCGAGGCACGCACCCCGCCGCCGACACGGCCGCGGCTCCTTCTCGCTCGGGGTGTGGGGGGAGGAAGGCGGAGGACGACACCTCGCACGCCACGGGAAGCGAGCTGGAAAGGAGACCGCCCAGCCTGAACACCGGACACCGCCCGCGGCCCGCACGAGGACGGGGAGCGCAGACGAGACCGGCCCGCCGGGGGCCCTCTCCGACGCGACCCGAAAGGCCTCATCGATCGGTCGGGGGAAGACAGGAAAGGAGAGACAAGATGCCCGTAAAAGGCCTCCCACGGTAGGCCAGAACGCTGGTCCGGAGACAGCAGGGCAGCCCGAGCCCAATCCGTGGGGACCCTACTCGGGGCCGGGTGCTCAAAAGGACGACGAGAGCTCCCGCGAGCCACTCTTAATCCCCAGCCATCGTGGTTTTGCTTTCCCGCTCCGCGGGCTCCAGCTTTAACGCCGGCAAAAGAACGAGAAAAGGGCGAAAAGGAGAGCGAAGAGACAGAAGGGAAAAGAAGTGGGGGGGGGGGGGGGGGAAGGGGAAGAGGTGCCGCCACCTCGTCACAACCACCGGGCCCATAGGCAATTGCAAGCAAGAGCCAGAACGCTGCTAAGGCATCTCTGCGCCGGGACGTACCGACGGGCTCGCCCGCCCGTGCCATCATCGGAGGAGCCCTCGCTCAAACTTCACCGACCGGGCGGGGAGAAAAATCGACCTGGGGATCGAGTCCCGCCACGGTCTTCTTCCAGCGTTCGAGTGCCGGCCTCCGCCGCCGGTTTTTTTTGCCCTCACCCCGCGGGAGGGACGAACGAGCCACCTCGGGAAGCGCCGCTCGCTAGCGCTGCTGCGGAGACGAGCCACTACTCGCTCCCATAAAACGGATAGAAACGACTCCTCCCGCGCCGCCACGCAACACCAGAATCTAGGCTCACCCAAGTGGCGAGCAACCGACGAGTAATATTACGAGGATGCAAATGAAGGCATAAAGAGAGGGCCACCCACTCCGCCGGCTCCGGAAGCGGCGCGCCTGACAAGTCCGTTGCAGCACCTCGGAAACGCCACAGTGTCTGAAAAGAGGCGAAAATCACCCCAGCGGCGGCGCGAGTTACTCGCCAGATACTCGCGAGGTACTCTCGAGGTACGCCCGAGGTACTCTCGAGGTACGTGAGAGGTACGCGAGAAGTACGCGAGAGGTACGCGAGTACGCGAGAGGTACGCGCGAGGTACGCCCGAGGTACTCGCCAGGTACGCGAGAGGTACGGGCGAGGTACTCCCGAGGTACGCCCGAGGTACGCGCGAAGTAAGTAGGCGAGAGGTACGCCCGAGGTACGCCCGAGGTACGCCCGAGGTACTCCCGAGGTATGCGCGAGGTACGCCCGAGGTACGCCCCAGGTACACGCGAAGTAGGCGCGGGGTACTCCCGAGGTACGCCCGAGGTACTCCCGAGGTACCCGCGACGTACGCGCGAAGTAGGCGAGAGGTACGCGCGAGGTACTCCCGAGGTGCGCCCAAGGTACGCGCGAGGTATTCCCGAGGTACGCCCGAGGTACGCGCGAAGTAGGCGAGAGGTACTCGCGAGGTGCTCGCGAGGTGCTCCCGATGTACTCCCGAGGTGCGCGTGAGGTACTCGGCTCTCCCGTTACCGGCGGTGGCAGCACTGGGCGAGCCGCAGCCGCTGGGTCTGTCGAGGTACCGCCGCCCCCTGTCGCGCCCCGTCCCGTCCCCGGGCCCCGCTCCGCTCGGGGCCGGCCGGCGGACGCCGCCGCCGCCACACGCGGGTGCCCCGTGCAGAGCGGAGCAGCGGGGCCGCGGCCGCTCTCCCCCCACTCCGCAGCCGCCCGGCAGCCGCCACCCCCGAGCTCCTGATCTGAGTCACCTCGTTGATGTCCTTTACAGGACGTAATAGCTACTTCTTCAGGTAGCTGAACAGCTTCCAGTAATTGTAGAATTTCTGTAGCATGTTTAATCTGTTTCCTTTGTGTGTTCAAAAGTCCTCCTTTCTTCCAGGGATCAGCATGTGCATGTACCACACCAAATGCGTATTTAGGATCAGTCCAAATATTCTTCCTTTTCTCTTTAGCCAGTTCCAGGGCTCTCGTTAACGCTATTATTTCTGCCTTCTGGGCAGAGATATTCGCAGGTAAAGGTTTAGCTTCTATTACCTGTGAAGTGGTGGTAATGGCATATCCTGCCTTTCCTTTACCATTTCTCATGAAGCTACTACCATCAGTAAACCGAGAATCAGCATCTTCCAGAAGTTTTTCTTTTAAGTCAGGTTCTTTCCAGTGTGCCAAAATGCACCCAAAGGACTCTTTCTCAAGATCTCTTCACTCTGCTGATTTTCCATCCTCGGTCTCACACACGCAGACGCAGACAGACACACGAACGGGATCCCACAGACACATTGTTACATTAATTGCAACAATGTATTCTAGTTCAGAGTTCCATTTTTAGGCCATTTTCCCTGATCTTCCAAAGTATACAATGTTTCTACATTCTGCTGATTTTCCATCCTCGGTCTCAGGCACACAGACACAGACAGACACAGGAACGGGATCCCGCAGACAAACTGTTACATTAATTGCAACAAGGTATTCTAGTCCGGTCCTTCTTTCCAGTGCGCCAAAATGCACCCGAAGGACTCTTTGTCAAGATCTTTTCACTCTGCTGATTTTCCATCCTCGGTCTCACACACGCAGACGCAGACAGACGCAGGAACGGGATCCTACAGACAAACTGTTACATTAATTGCAACAATTTATTCTAGTTCAGAGCTCCATTTGTAGGCCATTTTCCCTGATCTTCCAAAGTATACAATGTTTCTACATTCTGCTGATTTTCCATCCTCGGTCTCAGGCACACAGACACAGACAGACACAGGAACGGGATCCCGCAGACAAACTGTTACATTAATTGCAACAAGGTATTCTAGTCCGGTCCTTCTTTCCAGTGCGCCAAAATGCACCCGAAGGACTCTTTGTCAAGATCTTTTCACTCTGCTGATTTTCCATCCTCGGTCTCACACACGCAGACGCAGACAGACGCAGGAACGGGATCCTACAGACAAACTGTTACATTAATTGCAACAATTTATTCTAGTTCAGAGCTCCATTTTTAGGCCATTTTCCCTGATCTTCCAAAGTATACAATGTTTCTTCACTCTGCTGATTTTCCATCCTCGGTCTCAGGCACACAGACACAGACAGACACAGGAACGGGATCCCGCAGACAAACTGTTACATTAATTGCAACAAGGTATTCTAGTCCGGTCCTTCTTTCCAGTGCGCCAAAATGCACCCGAAGGACTCTTTGTCAAGATCTTTTCACTCTGCTGATTTTCCATCCTCGGTCTCACACACGCAGACGCAGACAGACGCAGGAACGGGATCCTACAGACAAACTGTTACATTAATTGCAACAATTTATTCTAGTTCAGAGCTCCATTTTTAGGCCATTTTCCCTGATCTTCCAAAGTATACAATGTTTCTTCACTCTGCTGATTTTCCATCATCTGTCTCAGGCACACAGACACAGACAGACACAGGAACGGGATCCCGCAGACAAACTGCTACATTAATTGCAACAATGTATTCTAGTTCAGAGTTCCATTTTCCCTGATCTTCCAAAGTATACAATATTTCTCCACTCTGCTGATTTTCCATCCTCGGTCTCAGGCACACAGACGCAGACAGACGCAGGAACGGGATCCCACAGACAAACTGTTACATTAATTGCAACAATTTATTCTAGTTCAGAGCTCCATTTTTAGGCCATTTTCCCTGATCTTCCAAAGTATACAATGTTTCTCCACTCTGCTGATTTTCCATCATCGGTCTCAGGCACACAGACACAGACAGGCACAGGAACGGGATCCCGCAGACAAACTGTTACATTAATTGCAACAAGGTATTTTAGTCCGGTCCTTCTTTCCAGTGCGCCAAAATGCACCCGAAGGACTCTTTCTCAAGATCTTTTCACTCTGCTGATTTTCCATCATCGGTCTCAGGCACACAGACACAGGAACGGGATCCCACAGACAAACTGTTACATTAATTGCAACAATTTATTCTAGTTCAGAGCTCCATTTGTAGGCCATTTTCCCTGATCTCCCAAAGTATACAATGTTTCTTCACTCTGCTGATTTTCCATCATCGGTCTCAAGCACACAGACAGACAGACGCAGGAACGGGATCCCACAGACAAACTGTTACATTAATTGCAACAAGGTATTCTAGTCCGGTCCTTCTTTCCAGTGTGCCAAAATGCACCCGAAGGACTCTTTGTCAAGATCTCTTCACTCTGCTGATTTTCCATCCTCGGTCTCACACACGCAGACGCAGACAGACGCAGGAACGGGATCCCACAGACAAACTGTTACATTAATTGCAACAATTTATTCTAGTTCAGAGCTCCATTTTTAGGCCATTTTCCCTGATCTTCCAAAGTATACAATGTTTCTCCACTCTGCTGATTTTCCATCATCGGTCTCAGGCACACAGACGCAGACAGACGCAGGAACGGGATCCCACAGACAAACTGTTACATTCATTGCAACAAGGTATTCTAGTTCAGAGCTCCATTTTTAGGCCATTTTCCCTGATCTTCCAAAGTGTACAATGTTTCTTCATTCTGCTGATTTTCCATCCTCGGTCTCAGGCACACAGACACAGACAGGCACAGGAACGGGATCCCGCAGACAAACTGTTACATTAATTGCAACAAGGTATTCTAGTCCGGTCCTTCTTTCCAGTGTGCCAAAATGCACCCGAAGGACTCTTTGTCAAGATCTCTTCACTCTGCTGATTTTCCATCCTCGGTCTCACACACGCAGACGCAGACAGACGCAGGAACGGGATCCCACAGACAAACTGTTACATTAATTGCAACAATTTATTCTAGTTCAGAGCTCCATTTTTAGGCCATTTTCCCTGATCTTCCAAAGTATACAATGTTTCTTCACTCTGCTGATTTTCCATCATCTGTCTCAGGCACACAGACACAGACAGACACAGGAACGGGATCCCGCAGACAAACTGTTACATTAATTGCAACAAGGTATTCTAGTCCGGTCCTTCTTTCCAGTGTGCCAAAATGCACCCGAAGGACTCTTTCTCAAGATCTCTTCACTCTGCTGATTTTCCATCCTCGGTCTCACACACGCAGACGCAGACAGACGCAGGAACGGGATCCCAGAGACAAACGGTTACGTTAATTGCAACAATGTATTCTAATTCAGAGCTCCATTTTTAGGCCATTTCCCCTGATCTTCCAAAGTATACAATGTTTCTTCACTCTGCTGATTTTCCATCCTCGGTCTCAGGCACACAGACACAGACAGACGCAGGAACGGGATCCCGCAGACAAACTGTTACATTAATTGCAACAAGGTATTCCAGTCCGGTCCTTCTTTCCAGTGTGCCAAAATGCACCCGAAGGACTCTTTCTCAAGATCTCTTCACTCTGCTGATTTTCCATCCTCGGTCTCACACACAGAGACACACGAACGGGATCCCACATTAAAATCCAAAACCTTTCCTACAAGACGCCCACTGCGTCTCCCAGGACGCAAACCACTCCGGGGACACACTTGCCAACAAAGTTTTCAAGCTGACAAGCAGGTATTCTTGATTGCGGCGCCGGGAGATACGGGCTCCTCGTAACGTGTGTCTCTCAATTGCCACACAAGCCGTCCTTTTCTAGCCACTGGGCATACATACCTATTCACGAGGCTACGTATGGGTGACATAATTTTCCAGGAGGTTCCCCGCCTGCGTGCAGAATTGTGGTGGTGGTGGTGGTCTCTGAGGATCGTTTACTTCTTCCAACGATCTTCATCACTTCTTTCAGCCTTTGAAGCACGCGCAGTAGATGCTCACATCAGTTTAATTGGCTCGTTAGCACCAGAGAGAGACATAATAATCCTCCTATCCTCCTACTTATCAGGTAGTTGAACTGTAGCCCACCCTGGACACCTGCGGTTCCCAGATACTCCTTATCCCCGTGTCCTGTTCTTCTAAACTTTTACTTACAACTATGTCAACTGCAACGATTTCTCTTGTGAGAATTCTGTTCTCTAAGCTGTAGTCTATTTTTTTTCTCTCTGCGTCATGCACCTCAGTGATTTTCCGTTGCTGCTGTTACAAAGCCATCAAACTTAACATGACCCGAAACTGATTCTAAAGGTTTCTGTATTCCATCGTGGGATTTTGCGCCCCCTTGTCTCAGGACCGGGCGGGCAGAGGCGGCGGCCCAGGTCCCGGCGCTCGCCAGACTTTTTTGTTCCGTGGGGGCTTGGGGATTTCGTTGTTTCTTTGGTTTCGCGTGTCCGTCTGCCGACACACAGCCCACCACCCCCTCCCGCCGCGAAAAACACGTCTCTGGCTGGCGGGGGACGGGACGGGACGGGACGGGACGGGACGGGACGGACGGACACTGGCACTGCACCAGCTACTGAGAAAATAGGCTGCGACTGCTGAACCCAGGACGCGCTGAAATACAGCAGCCGAGGCACCCGGGGGTTCTGCAGATGCCGGGGCGCCCACCACCTCCTCCCCCCACCCCGCTCCGAGGCGCCTCCCCCAGCCTCCTCCCTCCGCAACGGGCTGGGAAGAGATTGCAAAGACGTTCTTCTGGTTGTGGTTTTGGGGAAATGTGTCTGAAACTTCGGAGAAGAGATGAAGATAGCGTGGTTGAGGGTAGAAGGGAGGATTATGTTGCTCTTGGTGACCATCCAAACAGGGTACCCCACTAGTGATGTTCTCGTGTGTGAGGACGGAGGCACGGACCCAGACTTAGAGTGCAAGCTGGATCATCGTTTATTGAACAGATGACACGATATTTATATGCTTCCAAGCAATTAGCCAAGCACTTCTGTGTTTGCCTTGCGATTACATCAGGTGAAAGGTCTACCAGATTTTCCTATCGACATCCTTTCCGGTTCCGCCGTCCTTGTTCCTTGCCAGTTCCAACATCTTCCAAATACCAGTCAGGGACAGGTCACTCTTAATTACCTACTCTAGTTCCCGTGGTCACTCTAATTGCCAGTCTTTGATACATTCCAACACCACCACCCCCCCCCCCACACCCCCCCCCCACACCCCCCCAGTTTCTCTTGTTTAGGTAAGGAGGAGGATGTGCTGCAGAGCAGGGCTTGCCTCTGCAGCACGGGAGTGAGAGGACAAGGCAGGTCCCTCGTTCCGGGGCTGGCTGCAGGGTGTGAACGTGGGTGTGCAGCCAGGGGTGCCCAGCGGTGTCCTGGCGAGCAGGGTCCCTGCAGTCCAGGGGCCGTGTGCCGGGGCAGGGACTCCTCCACCTGCCAGGGTCGGTCAGCGCTCAGCCTGCCTGGGAGCTCCCCAAGGTGCTCGAGGAAGCTGAGGGGGAAGCAAGAACCCCTGGCCGGCAAGGAAAAGCCGCCTTGCCTCTAGGACTACCGAGAGGGAGCAGAGTCGGGCAGAGAGCAGGAGCTCCCGGCAGGGACAGCTCCAAGAAACAGAGACACGGGCCACCCCGTCCCCACTACCGGGCCCTAGGCAAGCCCAAGCGAGAGACAGACGCCGGCCGCTAAGGCATCTCTGCGCCGGGACGTACCGAGACAGAAACGCAGTCGGTAACAGAAACTGTCCGCGCTCAAGTAAATGCTCAGATTACCGCAGGGGCGGTGGCCGGGAGGACCGAACATCGCGTTCCCCTTACAAGCTCCCGCGCTCGAGCGTGGGATACACTGTAACACACTAGCCGACGCACCTGCGGGTCTGCCGATGCCGCGCTGCACCGCGCCGCGCCGCGCCGCCCCGCCCCGCCCGCTCTTCGCGGAGCAACCCCCCCCCGCCCCCCGCCCCCGCCCCCCCGCCTCCTCCCCCCCCCCCCGTGAGATCTATAGGAACGGATCGTGTCAGCGACTTAGGAGTCCTCGTCATCGTTGCGCTTTGGGTGGAATCCGAAATCCTTGAAATCGTCGCCTCGTGTGTAGAACGTAGAAGAAGGATTAGATTTTCCTGTCAGTACAACGATGAAAAAGAAGAAACAAAGGAATAATCCTTCTTAATCAAAACGCTTTGTTACTTTAAGGGGTACTTCGTTTAACTACTTGAATGTCTAAAACGTTTTGCTAATTAAAGGGGTACTTTGTTTAAGCGCTTGAATGCCTTAAGGGGGTTAGGTAATCGAGAGATCCATCCTGTCACAGGATGAGGTGAAACTTGTGTATTAACTGTATAAGAAATGGAATTTAGGGGGACTAAGATGGTGGTTAAGCTTGTGATAGACATCCCCCGTTACTGCATTACCAAGGAATTCAATAACTCTTTTAAGAAGTTTCTTCACCCGAAGACAAGACCCCAGCAACAGGAGGAGAACAATGAAAAGGACCCACGTCGATATTCGGGTGAAGGAGACGACAGGATTGGCTGAAACCCAAGACCGAGGAGTATAAGAGACTGTACCCCAGAAATGTCGGTGTGCGTCTTGGGAGGAGCGGAGACCCCCCGGCGTACCCAGCGCTGCTTGCTTATTGCCTCTCGGTATTAATCAATTGTAATTAAAAATTAATTAAATCAGATCATGGTCAAGGCGAAATTTTTATAACACCACCCCCCCCCCCAGCGGCGCATACATAACAGACGCAGAGAGAGAGAGAGAGCGAGCCCAGTGCACGCCCCTCCCCTCCTCCCCTCCCGCTGCCCCTCCCCCTCCCCCTCCCTTCGCGCTGCCGTTCCGGACCCGCCGCGCCTTGGGTGCGGCCCCAGTCCCCAGACAGCGGCACCGCCCAGGAGCAGGTGGGCGGAGGGAGGGGCAGCGTTCGGCAGCCTGACGCTCTGCGACTGCGCCCTCGCCCCCCCCTTCGCCCCCCCCCGACCCCCCTCCGGCTCGCCAAGCGGGTCCCCGTCAGCGAAGAAAACACGGGCTGCTCCCGCCGGGCGGGCAGTCTCGCGCTCAGTTCGCCGGGGGCCGGTAAGGAGGCAGGCAGGCAGGCAGGCAGGCAGGCAGGCGAGGGAGCGAGCAAGAAAGCAAACAAGCAAGCAAGCAAGCAGGAGACAGTGGTCGGTGAGCAGGCGGGGAGCCTAGCGCACGCAGAGGTGGGCTGGGTGTGTGTGTGTGTGGGGGGGGGGGGGTGTGTGTGCGCGCGTGTGCGCGTGTGTGTGTCGGGTGTGCGTGTTCGCGTGCGGTATTTTTTTTTTTTTTTTTTTTTCCGGAGTTCTCTCTGTGGTTCCCTTGGGGTTTCTCGGTTTCTTTTTACTTTTCGGTTTTCCCTTCTCCGTTTTTTGACCCACGCCGCCTCCCTCCTTTTGATTTTTGTAACCAACCGCGGCAGGGTGCGCAGCAGCAGGAAGGGAGGCCCCGCCCCGTCGGGACTTTCCCGTCTGCCGGCTGGACACGGGAGCCGGCAGGGTCCCGCGCGCACTGTCGGGCAGAAATGAGCTGGGTTGGTTCCGCTGGTGGGAGCTCCCGCCGCCTCCTCTTTTAATGAAATGGAGGCGTACGGGAGACGGAGGGAGGGAGGGAGGGCCGGGGAGACCGAGAACATAACCCGAGAGAGAAAGGGAAGGAGAAAGCAAAAGGAAACGGGGTGCGCGCGTGGTTCTTTTCCACAGAAGCCTTCCCGAGGGGGCGGGGGGGACGAGTGCCGGGCCGGAGGGCGATCGATCGATCGCTTTGCGCCTGCGCGCTCGCCCCCCCTCACACCCCTCGCCCCCCCGACCACCCTCCGGCTCGGCAAGCGGGTCCCCGTCAGCGAAGAAAAGACGGGCTGCTCGTCGGGGGCCGGTAGGCAG